>NW_026521436.1:0-13950 GCF_021234435.1 Artibeus jamaicensis | reverse complement strand
GACTTCCGCCAAGATGGAGACGTAGATGGAGGATCCATCTCGCCTCTGTGCACAACCAAATCTAAGAACAACTATTTTTAACAGCAGTCACAACCAAGCCACACGGAAAATCGACAATACGGAGTCCAAAGGACAACTAGATACTCGGCTGGACCGGTACGAGGAGCGAGGCCAGCAGCGGAGCAGGTTAGCAAGAAAAAATTCCCGGGGCGGTGCGCGGTGCGGGCAGGCAACCGAGGGCGCTGATAGCCAGCGAGCTGGCTGCCAGAGCGCACAGGGAAGAGGCGCGGTGGGTTGGTCGGTCGCGCGCATTTACGTGCGGAGAAACCAGTGAGAAGGGAAACCCGCGCGGTGCAGCAGGCTCGCAAAATTAGGATCGGATAAGCGGAGAAACCAGTGAGAAGGGAAACCCGCGCGGTGCAGCAGGCTCGCAAAATTAGGATCGGATAAGCAAGCCCGAGGTGTTTAAGTGACTGGATGCGCTGGGCTAGCAGAGAGGAACGCCATCGCTCCCTCTCTGACCCCGCCCCCACACACAGCATCACAAACCAGCAACCTGGGTCGCCCCGTCCTGGTAAACAACTAAGGCTTCGCTCCGCTCACTTAACAGCACGAATAGACCAAAAATGGCTCTAGGACAACTTAGAGCCCCAGAACCGATAGACCTAAGTGATGAAGAAATATCCAGTCTTTCAGATGCACAGTTCAAAACACTGGTTATAAGGATCCTTACAGAACTGGTTGACTTTAGTCACAAATTAGAGAAACATATGGAAGCTAAATTAATTGAAATGAATGGGGATACAAAAGATACCAATAGTAATGGAAAGAAAATTGGGACTCAAATCAAGGGAGAGAACTAGAAGGAAGAAAAAATGATCAAACAGAAAGGAATGAAGAAATAAGAATTCAGAAAAATGAGGAGAAGCTTAGGAACCTCCAGGACATCTTTAAACGTTCCAACATCCGAATTATAGGGGTACCAGAAGGGGGAAAGGCACAACCACCAGTTGAAAAATTATTTGAACAAATAATAAAGGAGAATTTCCCCAAGATGGCAAAGGAAATAGACTTCCGAGAAATCCAGGAAGCTCAGAGAGTCCCAAAGAAGTTGGACTCAAGAAGGAACACACCAAGGCACATCATAATTACATTAGCCAAGATTAAAATGAAGGAGAGAATCCTAGAAGCAGCAAGAGCTAAGGGGACAGTCACCTACAAAGGAGTTCCCATCAGACTGTCAGCTGATTTCTCAAAAGAGACCTTACAGGCAAGAAGGGGCTGGAAAGAGGTATTCCAAGTCATGAAAACCAAAGATCTACAACCAAGATTGCTCTACCCAGCAAAACTTTCATTTAGAATGGAAGGACAGATAAAGTGCTTCTCAGATAAGACCAAATTCAAGGAGTTCATCATCACCAAGCCCTTATTATATGAAATGTTAAAGGGACTTACCTAAGAAAAAGAAGATAAAAAAGATGAACAGTGAAAGGACAGCAAACTCACAGTTATTAAGAACCACACCTAAAGCAAAAGCAAACTAAGAGGATAGCTAGATCAGGAGCAGAACCATAGAAATGAAGATCTCAGGGAGGGTTAGCAACAGGGGAGTGGGAGGGAGGGGAAGGGGGGAGAAGGTACAGAAAATAAGTAGCATAGACAGTAGATAGAAAATACATAGGGGGGAGGGTAAGAATAGTAGGGGAAATACAGAATCTAAAGAATTTGAGACACATGTTCATGAACTAAAGGGGGAAATGGTGGGGGAGGGGTATGCAGGGTGGAGGGGAAGGGAGGGGGGAATAGAGCAAATGTAATGGCATAATCAATAAAAAAAACATTAAAAAAAGATGAGTTAATGTTTAAAAAAAAAGACATTGACAGCAACACAATTATAGTAGGAGATTTCAACACCCCACTGTCAAAAATGGATAGATATTTCAAATAAAATATCAACAAAGATATTATGACATTGAACAATGTCCTAGATCAAATGAATTTAACTGATATATACAGAGCCTTTCATTCCAAAGAAGCAAAATACACATTCTTTCAAATGCACATGAAACATTTTCTTGTATTTTCTTTAAGTATTTTTATTGATTATGCTATTACAGTTTTTTCAATTTTTCCCCTTTTTATCCCTCTTCCACCCTGTACCCCCCAACCCTTCAGCATTCACCCCCTTAGTTCATGTCCATGGGTTGTACATATAATTTCTTTGAGTCTTCTGTTTCCTATTCCACTTTTTATCTCTCCTCATTTATTTTATGCCTACTAATTATTCTTCTTTCCTGTACTTTTTCCCTCCTACTCCTCCCATCCTCCTCCCCACTGAACTCCCTCTGTGAGATGTCCATTTTTCTGATTCTGTTCTTGTTCTGGTTGTTTGCTTAGTTTTTGTTTTCATTGTTTTTCTGTTCCTTTAGGTTCATTTGTTGATAGTCGTGAGTTTGTTGTCATTTTAATGTTCATATTTTTTATTATCTTTTTCTTAGATAAGTCTCTTTAACATTTTATATAATAAGGGCTTGCTGATGATGTACTCCTTTAACTTGACTTTATCTAGGAAGAACTTTATCTGCCCTTCCATTCTAAATGAAAGCTTTGCTAGATAGAGTAATCTTGGATGCAGTTCCTTGCCTTTCATTATGTCAAATATTTCTTTCCAGCCCCTTATTGCCTACAAGGTTTCTTTTGAGAAATCAGCTGATAGCCTATGGGAACTCTTTTGTAGGTAACTGTCTCCTTATCTCTTGCTGCTTTTAGGATTTTCTCTTTGTCTTTAACCTTGGGTTACTTAATGATAATGTGCCTTGGTTTGTTCCTCTTTGGGTCCATCTTCTTTGGAATTCTCTGGGCTTCCTGGACTTCCTAGAAGTCTATTTTCTTCACCAGATTGGGGAAGTTCTCCTTCATTATTTGTTCAAATAAGTTTTCAATTTCTTGTTGTAGTTCTACTTCTCGCACCCCCAAAATTTGAATATTGGAATGTTTCAGGTTGTCCCAGAGAATCCTCAGCCTCTCTTCATCTTTTTGGATTCTTGTTTCTTTGCTCTGATCTAGTTGTATGTTTATTTCTTCCTTTTGTTGCAAATCTTTGCTTTGAATCCTGGTTATCTTCTTGTCACTGTTCATTCCCTGAATATTTTGCTTTATTTCATTTTTGGTATCTTTCATTTATTCTTTCATTTTTCTGGCCAACTTCAATCAGTTCTGTGAGAATTTTGATTACCAGGGCTTCAAATTCTCCATTAGATAGGTTGGCAATATCCTCATTGCTTAGTTCTGAGGTTTTTCTCTGTTCTTTCATTTGGGCCATATTTTTTTGTCTTGGTACAGATGATAGGTTATTAAGGGGGTGGGGCCTTAGGTATTCATCCAGGCAAGGCAACCCTCTTTGCTGTGCTGCCTGTGTGGGAAGGCCCATAGAGGGAACAATGCAGCTTGCCTGCTTGTCTCTAGCGTACTTTCTATTAGACTCACTGCAGCAACCCCAGCTTTAGCCCACAGTCAACTCTGAGTCTCAGTTGTTCCCCTAAGTCAGCCCCTCCCACACAGCCCCACTGAACTCGGCAGTTAGCCCCACCCCTCAGCCACCCCTTCTCGGTTTTTCTAAGTCAATCTTCGTAGTCTGCCTTACTGGTCTGGTTGTTCTGGTTGGCTTTTTCTTTAATTCCTTGGTTGTTGGAATTCCATGCAGTTTGATTTTCTGGCAATTTTTGTTGTTTATTGATTTTAGATTGGTGGTTATCCTCCTTTTGGTTGTGTGAGGAAGCAAAGGGTTTCTACCTACACCTCCATATTGGCCAGAACTCTCCGGGACATTTTCAAAGATAGACCACATGATAGGACACAAAACAAGCCTCAACAAATTCAAGAAAATTAAAATCATATCAAGCATTTTCTCTGACCACAAGAGACTGAAACAAGAAACCAATCTCAAGGAAAAAACTCAAAAACACTCAAACTCATGGAGATTAAATAGCATACTATTAAATAATGAATGGGTCAAGAAAGAGATCAAGAAAAAAATCAAAAAGTTTCTGGAAACAAATGTAAATGAACTCACAACAACCCAAAACTTATGGGACACAGTGAAGGCAGTCTTGAGAGGGAAGTTCACAGAAATATAGGCCTACCTAAAAAGGATAGAACCATTTCAAATAAACAACCTAACCCTACATCTACGAAACTCAAAGAACAACAACAAACACAGCCCAAAGCAAGTAGAAGGAAGGAAATAACAAAGATTAGAGCAGAATTAAATGACATAGAGACTAAAAGAACAATTCTGAGGATCAATAAATCCAAGCACTGGTTCATTGAAAAGATTTTTAAAAATTGACAAGCCTTTAAGCAGACTCACCAAGAAAAGAAGGGAATGGACACAAATAAACACAATCAGAAATGAAAGAGGAGAGATTACAACTGATACCACAGAAATACAAAGGATTGTAAGAAATTACTATGAAGAACTATATGCCAAGAAATTTGAAAACCTAGGTGAAATGGACAAGTTTCTAGAAAAGTATAATCCTCCAAAACCTAATAAAGAAGCAGAAATCCTGAATGAACCAATAACAGCTGATGAAATTGAAGCAGTAATCAAAAAACTCCTGACACACAGAAGCCCTGGACCAGATGGTTTCACAGGAGAATTCTACAAAGCATTTAAGGAAGAGCTAACCCCTATCCTTCACAGACTATTCCAAAAAATCCAAAATAATGGAAGACTTCCAAACTCTTTTTATGAAGCCAGCATCATCCTAATCCCAAAACCAGATAAAGACACAACAAAGAAAGAAAACTTCAGGCTAAATATTGCTAATGAACATAGACGCTAAAATCCTCAACAAAATATTGCCAAATCATATCCAACACTACATTAAAAAGATCACACACCATGACCAAGTGGGATTCATCCCAGGGATGCAAGGATGGTTCAATATTCGCAAATCAGTAAATGTAATACATCACGTAAACAAAAGCAAAGACAAAAACCACATGATCATGTCAATAGATGTGGAAAAAGCATTTGATAAGGTACAGAACCCATTTATGATTAAAACACTCAGCAAAGTAGGAATAGAGGGAGCATTTCTGAACATAATAAAGGCCATGTATGAGAAACCTACAACATCATACTCAATAGGCAAAAACTAAAATCTTTTCCACTAAGATTATGAACAAGACAAGGCTGTCCACTTTCACCACTTCTATTTAATATAGTTTTGGAAATTCTAGCCATAGCAATCAGACAAGAAAAGGAAATAAAAGGCATCTGAATTAGAAATGAGAAAATAAAACTATTATTGTTTGCAGATAACATGACAGTGTACGCAGAAAATTCTATAGACTCTACCCCAAAACTGCTTGACCTAATAAATGAATTTGGCAAAACAGCAGGATACAAAGTCAATATTCAGAAATCAAAGGCATTTTTGTATACCAACAATGAAATATCAGAAACAGAAATCAGGAAAAAAATCCCATTTGATATAGCAATAAGAAAAACAAAATACCTAGGAATAAACCTAAGTACGGAGGTAAAAGACCTCTATACTCAGAAAACTATACGACACTAAGAAAGCAATTAAGGAAAACACAAACAAATGGAAGTATGTACCATGCTCATGGATTGGAATAATTAACATCATCAAAATGCCCATACTACCCAAAGCAATTTATAAATTCAATGCAATACCTGTTAAAGTATCAATGGTGTATTTCACAGATATATAACAAACACTTCAAAATTTATATGGAACCATAAATGACCCTGAATAGTTGCAGCAATTTTGAGAAAGAGCAACAAAGTAGAAGGGATCACAATACCTGATATCAAAGTGTATTACAAGACAATTGTAATCAGAACAAGCTGGTACAGGCATAACAACAGACACATGGACCAATGGAAGAGAATAGGGAGCCCAGAAATAAACCCAAGTCTCTACAGTCTATAATATTCAACAAAGAAGGCAGCAGCAGCATAAAATAAAGCAAAAATGGCCTCTTCAACAAATGGTGTTAGGAGAGCTGGGCAGCTACATGCAAAAAAATGACACTTGATCACCAGCTAACACCACACACAAAAATAAATTCAAGGTGGATAAAAGACTTAAATATAAGTCATGACACCATAAAAGTCCTAGAGGAGAACATAGGCAAGAAAATCTAAGATATTCCCTGGAGCAATATTTTCACTGATATGTCCCCTAGAGCAAAGGACATAAAGGAAGAAATAAACAAATGGGATTTCATCAAAATAAAAAGCTTCAGTATGGCTAAAAAAAACAGCATTAAAATGAAAAGAGAACCAAATGCTTGGGAAAACATATTTGCCAATGATACCACAGACAAGGATTTAATCTCCAAAATATACAAAGGACTTACATGACTGCACTGTAAGAAGACTAGCGACCCAATTAAAAAATGGGAAAAGGACTTGAACAGACACTTCTCCAAGGAGGACATACAGAGGGTACAAGGACACATGAAAAGATGATCAGTATTGCTACCATCAGAGAGATGCAAATTAAAACCACAATGAGAGTTTCAAGATGGCAGTAGACTAGGACGGAGCAGATACCAGTTCCTAGTACCAAAGAGAGAGAAACCTATCTGATCAGAGGAGGTGAGGCCAGCAAGCCAGCAGTTGCCAAGCATATATGAAAATAAGAGACCAGAAACCTCATCGGTCACGGAGGAACCAGACGGTAGGGAGACAGCAGCGGTACAGTAGTCTCTGGGACGGAGCAGGGAGAAACAGCCAGTGCAGGGTAGGGGAACCAGCGCCCTGTGGCGAGAGCCCAACGGCTCCTGGGACAGCCTTCAGCGCCCGGAGGGCTCCCTCCCTGGGATTTTTGGGCCGGGGGCCTGCCAAGTGGCCCAACCAGAGGGGAGCAGAGGTGATTTCAGTCTGTGCATAGCTCAGAGGTCCAGCGCCTGGTGGGAACTGTGTTTGGGAGAGTGCCTAACAGCGCCTGGGACAGCATTCAGCACCCAGACGGCTTCCTCCCTGGGATTTTTCCACCAGGCAGGCCGAGTGGCCCAGGCAAAGAGGTGTGGAAGAAATTTCAGCCTGCGCACAATTTGGAAAACTAGTCGCTCCACACGCAGTGTGTCTGGGCGGGTGCCTAAGGGCGCCTAGGCCAACGTTCAGCGCCTGGAAAGCTCCCTCCCTAGGATTTTTGGGCCTGGACCTGCCAAGAGACCCAACCAGAGAGGAGCAGAGGAGATTTCAGCCTGCACACAGTTCTGGGTCCAGCGCCCGGCGTGGTGCTGCTCCATCCCTAGGTGTTTTTTTTTTTTTGGCAGAGGTTGGCCAGGGGACCCAGACAAACACAGGAGCAGAAGGGATACACACCACACAGCGTGCCGCGACATGCACACAGAGTTTCTGGGTCGGCACCCAGTCCTCAGATCGGCTCCCGGCTTCAAGTCCACCCTCCTCAGACTATCTGGAAGCCCCTGGTGCTGAGGGGTCCTGGGAAAAGAGCTGAGACCCTCAACCCCCTCCCTTTCTGGCCAAGCAAGGTGGGGTGCCAGGAGAGACTTTTTTGATAGCGTTTGCGGAGAGGGTGCGGAGGACAAAGGGCCCCAACCAAGGACTATGTGGTTGCCAGCCCAAGAGAACTCAGAGGTGCAGCCTGGGGCTCTGAATCCAGTAGACACGGCAGCCTGGTCTGCTTCACACCCAGCTTGGCAGCAAGCCCAGGATTGGGCAGAGGGCCTGGGGCTTCCCAACTGAATGGGGGCAGGTCTGTGCTCAATCCCGAGGGAACTAGGCAACTAAGCCGGTGCAGGTGCCTGCAAACACAGCAAACCAGCCTATGGCGGTAACCCCTGGGAGGGGAGCGCTGCGAGAAAGTCCTAGTTCCCCATTGTAGGGAGCTGGGGGAGAGGCGCCAAGTGTCTAGATCCTGAGAGGGGCTGGCTGAAAAAAATCACAACAATCGACCCTCAGCCAACTGCAACCAGAAAAACCGGTTCAGCTAGTTTGAAGCCAACAAGTGACATTTCCTTTTCTGATGTTGTTTTTGAGAGATCATTTTTGTTTGTGCGTTTTTTTGTTTTTTGGGTTTTTTTTTGTTTGTTCGTTTGTTTTTTTTTTTACTTTATTTTATTTTTATTCTTTCTTTTTTTTTTTACCTTTCTTCCTTCTCCATTCCTTTTCTTTATCTTTTTTGCTTTTTTAAAGTAACCTGTTATTTCTTTTAAATTTTATTACTGTTTCATCTTTCCACACTTTTGTCCTCTTTACCCAGATTTTCTGTTTTATTTCTTTTTCTTTTCTTTCTAAACTTACTGTTCTTTCTTCCATTCCCCTACTATTTTTTCTTTCTTCCTTTTATTTCTTTCCTTGTCATTTCTTTCTTTTACCCACAAGAGACACAATCAACTTGAAAATATGAAAAGACCAGAGCTGGACCCATAGAAGAGGCCTCCCAATAGTAGAGTCAGAGAGACAAATTGCACATTGTTGTAGGAGAGAAGCCAAAAGTTGCTGCATATTTGAGTAGGTGGAAGCAGAGAACAACAGGATAACCAAAAGAGGCTGCACCACTGAAATTCACAGGCATTCCACCACAAAAGTTCACACCATAAACCCAGGGTGTCAAAACAGATTAATCTAAGAAGCTGAGGCTAACAAGAAGAGTCTCACAAACAATGGGAAGACAAAGAAACAATCCCCAAATGAAAGGAAAGGAGGAATCCTCAGAAAGAATGTTAGATGAAATAGAGGCAAGTCAACTATCAGATACTGAATTCAAAGCACTGGTTATCAGGAATTTCAAAGAGCTCACAATCAGCTACCAGAAACTACAGGGGAGCTACAATAATCTCACTGTGAACTATATCAACATGAAAAAGGAAATGGAAATTATTAGCAAGGGCCAAGAGGAAATGAAGAATACAATTTCTGAATTAAAAAACACAGTGGAAAGCATTAAAAATAGGGTAGATGAAACAGAAGATAGGATTAGTGAATTAGAGGACAAAGTAGAAAGCATCTCACAGAAAGAACAGGAAAGGGAAAAGAGGCTCAGAAAGAATGAAGAGAGATTAAGAGAATGCAAGACAATATGAAACGTAATAATATCCGAATAATAGGAATACCAGAAGGAGAAGAAGAAGAACAAGGGATAGAAAACATATTTGAAAGAGAAATGAGAGAAAATTTCCCGAATTTGATAAAAGAAAAAGTCACACAAATCCAGGAATCACACAGAGTCCCATTCAAGAGGAACCCGGGAGGGGGGGGATGGGAAGGAGGTGGGGAGACGGGGCGGAGGGGGGGTTGGGATGGGAGAAATTGACAAAAGAAAACTGTACTTGAAAAATAACTCAATAAATTAAAAAAAAAAAAAAAAGAGGAACCCAAAGAGGCCCACTTCAAGACACATCATCATTAAAATGGCAAAATTCCAAGACAAAGAGAGAATCTTAAAGGCAGCAAGGGAGAAAAAAGAAATAACATACAAGGACGTCCCAATAAGGTTAGCCACTGACTTCTCAATGGAAACGCTCCAAGCAAGAAGAGAATGGTGAGAAATATTCCAAGTAATGAGAACCAGAGGCCTACAACCAAGGCTACTTTACCCAGCAAGGCTCTCAATCAAGATAGAAAAACAAATAAAGAGCTTCCAAGACAAAAGAAGTCTAAAAGAATTTGCTGCCACCAAGCCAGCTCTACAAGAAATACTAAAAGGTCTGCTTTAAGGAAAGGAAGGAAAAGAGACAGAGAGGAACACAGGTACAAAAATGGCAATGAATAAGGACCTATCAATAATAACCTTAAATGTAAATGGATTAAATTCTCCAATCAAAAGGCACAAAATAGCGTCATGGATAAGAAAGTATGACCCACACATATGCTGCCTACAAGAGATCCACCTCAGGACAAAAGACCATCACAGACTAAAAGTGAAAGGCTGGAAACAAATTTTCCAAGCAAATGGACAAGAAAAAAAAGCTGGGGTAGCAATTCTCATGTCAGACAAAATAGAGTTCAAAAAAAGAGCCATAAAGAGTGACCCAGAAGGTCACTTCATAATACTCAAGGGAAGAATCCACCAAGAAGACATTAACATCATAAATATATATGCACCCAACATAGGAGCACCAAAATATATTAAGAAAATCTTAGAGGAATTCAAGAAAGATATAGACAGCAACACAATTATAGTGGGGGATTTTAACACCCCACTATCAAAAATGGACAGATCTTCCAAACAAAATATCAACAAAGATATTGTGGCATTAAACAACACCCTTGATGAAATGGACCTAACTGATATATACAGAGCTCTTCACCCCAAATAAGCTAAATACACATTCTTTTCAAATGCACATGGAACATTCTCAAAGATAGACCACATGATAGGACACAAAAGGAGCCTCAACAAATTCAAGAATATTGAAATCATACCAAGCATTTTCTCTGACCACAAGGGACTGAAACTGGAAACCAACCCCAAAGGAAAAAACCCAAAACACCCAAAATCATGGAGACTGAATGGTATGCTATTAAACAATGAATGGGTCAAGAATGAAATTAGGGAAGAAATCAAAAAGTTTCTGAAAACAAATGAAAATGATCTCACAACAACCCAAAACTTATGGGACACAGCGAAGGCAGTCCTGAGAGGGAAGTTTATAGCAATACAGGCCTACCTAAAGAAGATAGAAACATTTCAAAGAAACAACCTTACTCTACGCCTGCAAGAACTCGAGGAACAACAACAAAAACAGTCCAAAGCAAGTAGAAGGAAGGAAATAACCAAGATCAGAGCAGAACTAAATGACATAGAGACTAAAAGTACAATTCTAAGGATCAATGAATGCAGGAGTTGGTTCTTTGAAAAGATAAACAAAATAGACAAGCCTTTAAGTAGGCTCATCAAGAAAAGAAGGGAACGGACACACATAAACACAATCAGAAATGAAAGAGGAGAGATTACAACTGATACCACAGAAATACAAAGGATTGTAAGAAATTACTATGAAGAACTGTATGCCAAGAAATTTGAAAACCTAGGGGAAATGGACACATTTCTAGAAAAATATAATCTCCCAAAACTCAATGAAAAAGAAGTAGAACACCTGAATAGACCAATAACAGCAAAAGAAATTGAAGCAGTAATCAAAAAACTCCCATCACACAAAAGCCCCAGACCAGATGGGTTCACAGGAGAATTCTACAAAGCATTTAAGGAAGAGCTAACCCCCATTCTTCACAGACTATTCCAAAAAATCCAAAAGGATGGAACACTCCCAAACTCCTTTTATGAAGCCAGCATCATCCTAATTCCAAAACCAGATAGAGGTACAACAAAGAAAGAAAACTTCAGGCCAATATCGCTGATGAACATAAATGCTAAAATCCTCAACAAAATATTGGCAAATCGCATCCAACAATATATCCAAAAGATTATACACCATGACCAAGTGGGATTCATCCCAGGGATGCAAGGATGGTTCAACATTCGCAAAACAGTAAATGTAATTCATCACATAAACAAAAGCAAAGACAAAAAACCACATGATCATATCAATAGACGTGGAAAAAGCTTTCGATAAGGTACAACACCCATTTATGATAAAAACACTCAGCAAAGTGGGAATAGAGGGAGCATTCCTCAATATAATAAAGGCCATTTATGAGAGACCTACAGCCAATATCATACTCAATGGGAAAAAACTAAAAGCTTTTCCACTAAGATCAGGAACAAGACAAGGATGTCCACTTTCACCACTTCTATTCAATATAGTATTAGAAGTTTTGGCCACAGCGATCAGGCAGGAAAAGGAAATAAAAAGGCATCCAAATAGGAAAGGAGGAAGCAAAACTGTCACTGTTTGCAGATGACATGATAGTGTACATGGAAAATCCTATAGACTCTACCCAAAAACTGCTCAAACTAATTAATGAATTTGGCAATAAAGCAGGTTACAAAGTCAATATCCAGAAATCAAAGGCATTTTTGTATACAAACAATGAATCAGCAGAAGCAGAAATCAAGGAAAAATCCCATTCGATATAGCAAAAAGAAAAATAAAATATCTGGGAATAAACCTAACCAAGGAGGTAAAAGACCTGTATGCAGAAAACTACACAGCACTGAGGAAAGAAATCAGGGAAGACACAAATGGAAACATATACCTTGTTCATGGATTGGAAGAATTAACATCATCAAAATGTCCATACTACCCAAAGCAATATACAGATTCAATGCAATACCTATTAAAGTACCAATGGTGTATTTCACAGACATAGAACAAACACTTCAAAAATTTATATGGAATCATAAATGAGCCTGAATAGCAGCTGCACTTTTGAGAAAGAAGAACAAAGTAGGAGGGATCACAATACCTGATATCAAACTGTATTACAAAGCCACTGTAATCAAAACAGCCTGGTACTGGCATGAAAACAGGCACATAGATCAATGGAACAGAACAGAGAGCCCAGAAATCAACCCAACTCTCTACAGTCAATTAATATTTGACAAAGGGGGCAGTAACATAAAATGGAGTAAAGATAGCCTCTTCAGCAAATGGTGTTGGGAGAACTGGACAGCTACGTGCAAAAAAAAAGAAACTTGAGCACCAACTTACACCATACACCAAAATAAATTCAAGGTGGATAAAAGACTTAAATATAAGCCGTGACACCATTAAAGTCCTAGAGGAGAACATAGGCAAGAAAATCTCAGATATTCCACACAGCAACATTTTTACGGATATGTCCCCCAGAGCAAGGAAGATAAAGGAAAGAATAAACAAATGGGATCTCATCAAAATAAAAAGCTTCTGCAGGGCTAAAGAAAACAGTATTAAATTAAAAAGACAACCAACTGTATGGGAAAACATATTTGCCAATGATACCTCAGACAAAGGTTTAATCTCCAAAATATACAAAGAACTTACACGACTCTACTCTAGGAAGACATCGAACCCAATTAAAAAATGGGAAAAGGACTTGAACAGACACTTCTCTAAAGAGGACGTACAGAATATCCAAAGACACATGAAGAGATGCTCAATATCGTTAGCTATCAGAGAGATGCAAATTAAAACCACAATGAGATACCACTTTACACCAGTCAGGATGGCTATAATAGACAAAGCAACAAACAACAAATGTTGGAGAGGGTGTGGGGAAAAGGGGACCTTAGTTCACTGTTGGTGGGATTGCAGACTGGTACAACCATTATGGAAAACAGTATGGAATTTTCTCAGAAAAATAAAAATTGACCTGCCTTTTGACCCAGCAATTCCACTGCTAGGATTATACCCCAAGAATCCTAAAACATCAATTTCAAAGAACCTATGCACCACAATGTTCATAGCAGCACAATTTACAATAGCCAAGAGCTGGAAGCAACCTAGGTGCCCATCAGTAAACGAATGGATCAAAAAATTGTGGTACATATACACAATGGAATTCTATGCAGCAGAGAGAAAGAAGGAGCTACTACCCTTTGCAACAACATGGATGGGACTGGAAAGCATTATGCTGAGTGAAATAGGTCAGGCATTGAAAGACAAATACCATATGATCTCACCTTTGACAGGAAGCTAAAGAATAAAACAAACAAGCAAACAGAATAAAAACAAAGACATTGAAATAGAGAACAAGTGGGCAGTGACCAGAGGGGAGAGGGAAGGGAATTTAAGGGGAAAAAGGGGGAGGGATTTTGAGGAACAAGTATGAAAGACACAGGGATGAGGACTGGGGGAGGGGAATTTGGAAGGAGGGGGGAGACAGGGCAGGGGGGGGGGGGTGGGATGGGAGAAATAGATAAAAAAATGTACTTGAAAAGTAACTAAATAAAATTTATTATTAAAAAATAAATAAAATAAAAAATAAAACCTCAATGAGATACCACTTCACACCAGTCAGAATGGCCATCATAAACAAAGCAACAAACAAGTATTGGA